>NC_060278.1:41066037-41096904 GCF_021613505.1 Equus quagga
CCGGCGAGCGGGGCGCGCGGGGCGGAGCGGGGACTCTTTAAACACGTGCGTCGGGAGGAGGTGGGACGCCGCGGAAGGGTATGGCGTGTACCTCGCGCGAGGGCGGCAGCCGCCCCTCCGGTTCTCGCAGTTTCTCCAGCTGAGTGGGAGCCGTGGGGGCTGAGTGCTGTGATGGTTGCGGATACAGACAAGCCCTTGGCCCCCGGGATTGCTTGGCGGGGGGCGCTTCCCAACTTGTAGTGCCCTGAAGGCTCCGAGCTGTGTTTGCGGCGCTGCTCCCAGCCCCTGCGAAATTCTCCCTTTCCCTCGCCTCCTGCACCCTCCCCCACCGTCTGACCTTGGGACTGGGAATTAGACTTTGTGGTCTGTTCTGGGCTGAAGAGGCGGCCGCAATGGCCCTGTGCAATTGGTGTGGGTCTAATGGAACTGTCGAGAGCGTGTGCTTTTGGAGTCAGACCCCTTAGAAGCTGCAAGTTTCTTAACCTCTTTAAACCTTGGTTTCTTTATCTGAAAAATAGGAATAAGAGTACTACCGATCCATTTTAGGGGATTAAGTGGGAACATAAATAAAGAACGTAGCCGAAAGCCTGGCACTTGGTGCACATTCAGTAAAGGGTAGGGAATGTTATGTGCACACTTGGCCCCAGTGGCCCAGCGTCTTGGAAGCACAATGCCTTCCTTCGTAAGGGATTTCTGATACAGCTGTGAAGGAGGCGCCAATCATTCCAGATAGAACTTGGGTTTCGGATAAGGCAGTGAGTCCAGAAAGCAAGGTGAAATATCCTGAAAAATGATTGGCAGATCCACATCATGGTTTGGAGTGAGTCTCAGAGCACCTGGTATCTTGCACAGAGTGGGTGCTGAAGTAATAGCTGTTGGGGTATTCTAACCCTGGTGGGCTAGCTGCCCTATAAACAAATGTGATTGCAAAGGCTTTAGAGCTGGAAGAAAGGAGTTACAGAGAGCTAGTCATACAACTAGCCAGTGATGGAACTAAATCAGGTCTGCAGACTCCTAATCCGGCGCTTTTTCCACTACACCCCAACATTCTTGCAGAGGTTTGGCTGCACCTCCAATCTGGAAGCCTTTTGATGGGAAGTGGGGAAACTAGAGCAAGTCCAGTGGCTGTTGACGGAGTGGTCAACAGATCAGCATTTAGCTGCCTCTGGGTCAGGACTGGCTGCATACTTTGCAGGGCCAAGTGTAAAATGAAAATGTGGGGCTTCTTGTTAAAAAATTATTAAGAATTTCAAAATAGCAACAGCAGAGCATTAAACCAAGCATGAGGGCCTCCTGACCACAGGACCCTGGGCAACTGCAGAGGTTGCACACCTGTGAATCCAGCTGTGCTCTCTGTTATTTTCTTTATCACTTTCTCTTTTACTTAAGTATGCCTTCTAATTTAAATTCTCATTGAAGAAAATTTGGAAAATGCAGAAATGAATAAGATGAAACAAACACCATAGCGTGCCATTCTCAGACACTGCCAGCCAGCACAATAGTGGTAATATTTCCTTCTATCTCTGCTTTTTGCTTTTTATTTCACGTCAATCATTTCTTGTAATAGTTGTTAATTATACTGTATAAATTTTTGTGACACCAAAACAATGAGATAATATCAAGGAAAATTTGATAATTCAAATATTTCAAGGCCCTTTAGGGCTGATCTGCTGTCTTTTGTTTCTGCTGGGTTTTGTTCATGGAGTCCTAGCTCCTTGTGTGTCTAGTAATTTTTTAGTGTATGTCAAACATTGTTTTGAAAAGTTCTTTGCAGGAATTTGACGTCTAAGATGATGTTATGTTTCTCCAAGGAGGATTTTCTACTTCTTTTGCCAGTTGTCTGGGGGAAACCAGCACTCAAGAATTACCTTGATCCGTATTCAGGGTGAGATTTTCTGGGCTAACCAGATGACTCTGGTCTGTAAGAAGGCTGGTTTATTTCAGGTTCCCCCTCATTCACATGGAACAATCCTTGTGGATCCCAGGCCAAAGCAGGCAGGTCATGAAGTCCCACGCCCTGGTGGTCCCTGGACTCTGACTTTTGCTCCCAGCCCTACAACACAGGAAAACCTCAACTGAGCCTCTCAGCCACCTCCTCCAGACTAGCACATGGCCCTAGAGTACAATCGGCCCCAAGCTAGGCTGACCTCTCTGGGTTCCCAAACACCATCAGAAGTTGGCCCCAATAATTGCTTACTCTCTTAAGTCTTTGATGCCTTTAGGAAGATGTTTGTATATTTCATTCAGCTTTTTAAATTGTTTTCAGTGGGAGAATTGATCTGAATTATCTAGCCCAGTGTTACCAGAATCAGGAGTCTCTACATCAGAAGAAAATTTCATAGGAAAAAAACGAATCCATCATCTGCCACTCTGACTTTCAAGTCTCTACCCATATCACAGAAAAATGGCTTCCCTTGCCCCACCCCGCCTTATCTTGTTTTATCAGGTACAGAATGGTATCTCAGTAAAGGTGACTGCAATAATAGAGTTTCAGAAAATAAGGACCCCAAACAGTCATTGTTTATTACTTTAACAAACATTACTTAGTACCTATACGTGGTGTACACTGTCAGAGATCCACAAGGTTCCGGGTCTAATTAGGGAGGTAACAAAGATCTTCACAAGGCAGTGTTTAAAAAAAAAAAAGAGCCTGTGACACAGTAGAGGAAGGCAAGGGAGAAAGTGATTAAGAATGGATGTTGAGGGGCCAGCCTGGTGGCATAGTGATTGAGTTCATGTGCTCTGCTTCGGCAGCCCAGGGTTTATGGGTTTAGATCCCAGGTACAGACCTACACACCACTCATCAAGCCATGCTGTGGCAACATCCCACATAAAAGAGAAGAAGATGCACATGGATGTAAGCTCAGGCCCAGTCTTCCTCAGCAAAAAGAGGAGAATTGGTGGCAGATGTTAGTTCAGGGTTAATCTTTGTAAAAAATAAATAATTAAAAAAATAAAATTTAAAAAAATAAGAGGAATATTGACACAGATGTTAGCTCAGCGACAATCTTCCTCAAGCAAAAAAGAGGAAGATTGGCAACAGATGTTAGCTTAGGGCCAATCTTCCTCACCAAAAGAAAAAAAAGAATGCATGTTGAGAGACCAACCTACATTGTTTCACCTACTATAGACACTGAAAAGCCAATTACTTGATTTTTCCTAGCCACCATGCAGCTAGGAGTGGCCATGTGACACAGTTTGAACCCATGAGATATATACTTCTTTTTGCCTGAAATGCAGACCTGATGCCTGGAGGTACAGCAGCCATTTTGTGACAATGAGAAGGAAATCAAACATTAAGAATGAAAAAACTAAAAAGAGAGAGCAAGAACCATTGACAACATAATTGAGCCACCCCACTGGCCCTGAACTTCCTATTCCCTGACTTCTTATTGAATGAGACCAAAAAACTTCCCACTTTTTTAAGCCATGAAAGTAAGGAATTCTGTTACTTACAGGTGAACACAATTCTTAACTGATAATATGGTTTAATGGGGGGGTGGGGGCTGTTTTCCTGATATGACATGAAATGGGGATATTCAGGCTGGTGTAGCAGCTCCATGTCACCATGACTGTCCCCAGCTCTTTACCTTCCTGGCTTGCTATCCTTTCCATGTGGATTTAGTTCTCACGGTCACAAGAAGGCTGCTGCACCTCCAGGCATCATGTCCATGTTGCAGGCAGGAAGAAAGAAAAGAGCCAAAAGGTTTCAGCATGTCTTTTGGGGAGAGTAAAGGAAGCCCTCACCATGGATGTTGTGCATCTCACTGGCCTGAACTCTGACACTTGGTCACCTCTACCTCATTGAAAGTGAGTCTGAGGAGATGAATCTTTTCTCATCCTGGCCTTTATAAAATAGGAAGGCAAAGAGAAAAGGGTTTTGAGTGGCTTTGAATATCCACGTTTCTTCCATACAGCTGTAGTGGGGTTTCCTGTTCCCAGCAGCCTGAGACAGTTTCCGGGTGTCACAGTGGTGCTGACAGCGCTGTATAAGACAAGGGACAGCTTTGGGGGTGGTGTGATTGGGGTGCAGGGGTGGGGGTCATAGACAAGGTGACAACTTTAGGCAAATTCCATCAAGTTCTCTCTCTGCTCTTAAGCAAATCTGATGGTTCCATGTTCTCCTGCCACATTCGCCTCCTCCCAAGTTGACACACCTGCACAGGTGAGTGTTGACGTTCTGCCCTCTCCTATCTTACGTATAGTAACACCACAGTTTATCAAAGATGAAGGCAAATAAGGGGTCCCACCCAACTCAAGACTTGGATCCTCAGGAAGCTTCTTCCCCGCTGTCCTGCTTCCGCCCTCTCCTTCCACCCCGTCCCCACCTGGCCCGCAGGCACCTGGCACGGTGCCCATGGAACGGCACCCATGAACCTTGGGAAGGGTGGTGAAGCGGGCCGTGCGCTCCTTCCAGCCCACCCCCAGCCCCGTCCCACCCACGGCAGAATCTGACCAGACGCTTCGTTTATTTAGCACAGAATTCAGGAGCAGCTCGTCACTGGCACTCTCCCCCATAAACGAACTCCGTGAGCTTTTCAGTGCCACATGGTGGGTCCAGTCCCTCCCTTGCTTCCCAGCCAAGTGTGTCGGAATCCTGGCAGGCTTTCCCCGTCCTCCAGGGTAAAGCCAGTCCACCGAGTCTGCCCTCACCACCATCCAAACGCTCCCGCAAATCCTGCCAGAAAGAGACTATGTCCAGCCAGTCCACCTCCCCGGAGACTCTCTGTTTCTCTCTCTCTTTGGTGGATTTGGAAATTAGAATGTCCTGAGAAGTGGGGGTTTTTAAATGACTGTGTATTATAAATTTTTCAAGCAGATAAACAGTAGAGGAAAGAGTATCGTGCACATTCATCGAAGAATCACCCAGATTCAGCCACTGTTTCCATTTCGCCATGCATGCTTCCTGTGTCCCCAAATGGTATTTTACAGCTGGTTTGTTCAAACCGGGATCTGCAGATTCTCCCTTCAGTCCTCATGCCTCAAGACATTGTAACCTTTTTCTTGCATATAATTTATTCAATAATTTTTTTTTTTAAGTTGAATGCCTGCCATTGACGGCTCTGTGCTGAGCACAGCGACTTCTTTCACTGGTGGCCAGTGTTTGTCGCTCTGTGTGCCCTCCTATGTCTAAGCTGGTGTCGTCTGCCTTGGGAATATGTTTGCTTGCCCGCCACACATTCACGTGTGTGGAGAAGCTCGCCGTGAACTGTAGACTCACAAGTGCTGGATAAATCACCTCTTCATTTGCTTTAAAATCACTTAAATCTGACTTGTGCCCTCTTCGTGCTTGTAGGACTAGCAAGAAATTCAGTATCAGCCTTTAAGGGGGCTCCCCGTGAGATCAGGCAGAGCTTCTGGGGGGCTTACAGAGCGCTGAAGCACCCTGCAGCTCCCCGCTCTGCCGTTGGTCATTGGTCCATACTGGTTCCTGCTGAGACGTGCTGGCTGGATGGTCCTGGGTCCGTCCAACTCCGGTCTTCTGCCCTCTCTAGCTGGACTGCCTGGGAACCCCTCTGTCTGCCTGCAGCCTCCCTGGGCACCACAGGGCCATGTCTCTGAGGTCTTGCCTCCCCCACGAGTCGCTGGCACGAAGCAGTGTAGGGGTCCCCTCCCTCCAGAACCCCAACTTCAGCCTCTTTCCAGTCTGCAGGAAATTGCTCCCTGCTTCCCTCCTGCTGTTGGCAAAGCCATTTTCTCTCCTCTCTCAGTCTCAGGGACATCTCCCAGAATCTCTCCAAAACCAGAAAGAAGCTTTAACTTCAAAGATCTACTTTCCACCTCTCCATTTATTTAGCCAATATTCATGAGTATAACTGCAGTGATCGTGATAATAATATCGAAAGATTTCTGTTCTGATTGGCAAATACTACAATAGTTATTGCAGCAAACAGTAAAATTAATAAATAATTTAAAATTCTAAATTAAACTCATTCATTCAGGCTGATCGTCATTGGATGTCACAAGGACCATCGATAAACGAGCCTCTCCCACAAAGCATACTGTGCAATTTACACCCCGGTTTATCACCGTACTGAAATCGTGTGGCTGCCACTGATCCTAAATAGTTGTTGCTTTAGTTGTATTTGTGCATTGTAATTCTTGTGTAAGTGGTAAAGGTAGTGTTTCAATATTGATAAACGTAAGAATTTATAAATGAAATGTTAAAAACGAGCTCGCAGAATAGAGACCACCAAGTGTGGATCCACTTATTAATGTCCCATTTAAATATCATCCGCCTCAATCTTTGGAGTCTGCAGAGAACAAGCAGTGATATTAATAATGATGAGCAGCCTAGAGCACCTTCTGTTACCACACAGAAATCCAGACAACCTGAACATCTTTTACGTGTGCAAGAATCGGTACAGAATCACATGATACTTTTTATTTCTTTAATACAAAATAATTAGATTACTTCGACAAAACTATGAGTGTCTCCTCAGTGGTAGGGATGCAAATCTGAGATACAGATGGTGCCCAGAGTTGATTGTTAAAAGACTTAGATATTCATCAGAATGGCAGTCACATTCTGCCAAAATTCATGGTTCAATTAAAAAAAAAATTATATAAGAAAAACAATCAAAAGATCAGTTTCACACAATAATGCATTTGAAAGAACAAAATCTTCTAAATGTAACAAAATGTTGATAAAATGATTAAAAATATTAAGAAAGTGGGGCTGGTCCCATTGCCTAGTTGTTAAGTTGGGTGTGCTCCCCTTCGGCAGCCCAGGTTCAGTTCCCGGGCACAGACCTACACCACTTATTGGCGGCGGCCACACTGTGGTGGTGACCCACATAGAAAACAGAGGAAGACAGGCACAGATGTTAGCTCAGGGTGAGTCTTCCTCAGCAAAAAAAAATTTTAAGAAAGTACCCTTAAAAATGTTAACACTGGGGGGCTGGCCCCTGGCCGAGTGGTTAAGTTCGCGCGCTCCGCTGCAGGCGGCCCAGTGTTTCGTTGGTTCGAATCCTGGGCACGGACATGGCACTGCTCATCAAACCACGCTGAGGCAGCGTCCCACATACCACAACTAGAAGAACCCACAACGAAGAATATACAACTGTGTACCGGGGGCTTTGGGGAGAAAAAGGAGAAAATAAAATCTTTAAAAAAAAAAAAAATGTTAACACTGGCAAGCATGGACTTAAGCATTTCCCAACATGAAATATTTGGAAACATTTCCAAACATGAAATATTCAACAGCCATTAAAAAAGAATAATATATATATACACATACATTGCATTCTAGATTTATGATCCCACTTGTTGGAAAACATATATCTACTGAAAAGAGAAAACAACTTATTTGAAAATTTATAAATCAAGACAGTAAAATATTCATTTTCTATGAAACTTCAACTGTTTCACATAAAGGCATATTAATAATCTATTTTAAATTGAGAAGTTTAAAATTTTGTTGATCTTGTGGAGTTGGAAGGAATAATACTTGAAATAATGACCAAACTTTATTGTCAATTCTTGAGAAAAATGGTACCAGTGAAAAATATTTCCATGGAAACTTTCTGTTCAGACAGTGCTGGTGCCTATATGTTAGGGAGAAAATCTGGTATTTCAGCCAAAATTTTAGAAACGTTTCTAAATGTTTTTAATTTGGCACTAAGTCCCTGTATTAAATTACCCCTGGATGATGTAACGAAAGATGTAAATTCAATAAATCACTTTGAATTTTTTCTTGATAAGCTTTGTGTTTATTACTGTATTAGTCTGCTCCGGCTGCCATCACAAAATGCCACAGACCAGGTGGCTCACACAACAGAAATTTATTTCCTCACAGTTCTGGAGGCTGGAAGGCCAGGATGAAGGTGGTGGGAAATTTAGTTTCTGGTGAGGACTGTCTTCCTGGCTTGCAGAACGTCGCCTTCTCACTGTCTTCACTGCCTTTCTTCCGTGCACACACAGGGAGACAGCGGGGCAGCGGCCTGGTGTCCCTTCCCCTTCCTAGAAGGACACCAGTCCTGTCCAATTAAGGCCTCACCTTGTGACCCCACTGAAATGTTATTACCTCCTTATATTTCTGTCTCCAAACATAGTCACATTGTAGGCTAGGGCTTCAACTTCTGAATTTGGGGGGACACAGTTCAGTCCACAACTCCAGACATCAAATAAACAAAGAGAAATAATCTCTCTCGTGACCTGGGAATGGAGATTAAACACTGAAAGGATGTCTGCACCTTGGTGGGTGGCCTATAATGCCGTAATGCAAAAAGAATTTAGAAATTTTGTCTTCATTTAATGTAACTCATAGAGTGGGAATAAACACTTCGAAAACAAAAGAAGAGTTTAGAGAATTAGCCTTAATAAACGATATTCTAACAGTGATATCTATACTTCCTATGGTTTACAAGAAATAAGTTTCTATCAAATCAATTTAATTCAACAATCAATAAAAGAAAGCATATAAGGATACGCAAAAGAAACTATAGAGAAACAAAGAAACATGATTAGCACTTGAAATGAAACAAATTATAAATTCTAAGAAAGCTATTGGAATATCTAGTAAATTATGCAAAACGACTGATGACAAAAGTAAGAAGCATAAGGAATTTTTAAGTTGTTTCTATTTATTAAATGCTGCAACTTTGCCAAATGATGTTTGCAAAGCTCCACAGATTGAAGGTGATGAAAACAGAATACAAATCAATCTGACTCATTAAATATGATATTCCACGAGGAAAGAGAGGCCCAGCCAGCCCCAGCTCTCCCAGTCACGCAGCTGGGGGGGCCACACGTGTGGGGAGGCCCTCTTGGCTTTTCCAGTCCCAAACCCACAGGTAAGTGCAGCCGACCCCACCTGCAGCCGAGATAGCGCCCAGCTGAGCCCAGCCCAGAGCTGTGTCCTGAGCAAAGAAAGGGGGCTGTGGTTTTAAGCAACTAAGTTTGGGCGTTGTTTGTTACACAGTGATAGATAACTGAAAATCTTCTTTATTCACCAAGTGACTTTTTTAATCTGGTGCCCACTGTGCACAGAACTCACAGCTTCTGGAAAGGACAAGTATAGAATGAAGGAAACAACCCTATAGCTTAGATAAGATGCGCCTCCTTTTGCTCTGATTCCAACAGCCGCCCAAGCCCCCTTCCAGACGAGCAGGCGCACAAAGGCTCTGGGGTCTGGGCCAGGGTGCAGCGTCCAGGCCACCTGGGCCAGGCTTGGGCCCCAGGGGTCTCTTGTCCTCGGGCTGAAGACTACTACCACCCTCTTTGTTTGGAGGTTTTTTGCCCAGTAAAATATATATAACATACGATTTACCATTTTAACCATTTTTAAGTGTTCAGTTCTGCGACATAACATTCACATTGTTGTGCAACCATCACCACCATTTATCTCCAGAACTTTTTCATCTTCCCAAACTGAAACTCCATAGCCATTAAACACTAACTCCCCATTCTCCCCTGCCCCCAGCCCCTGGCAACCACCCTCTACTTTCTGTCTCTATGAATTTGACTATTCTCAATATTTCATATAAGTGGAATACCATACTGTCTTGTAATGCAACTCTTTATACATTGAATCTCTATCTACCTCCCTCTATAAACTGGGGGGTCCTTGACATTAGAGACTCTTTCTTATTGATCTTTGAATCCCCATTACCCCTCCCAGTGTCTGGCATATCATAGATGTCCAGTAAGTCTTCAATAAATAGGTGGACGGATGGATGGATGGATGGGTGGATGGGTGAATGGATGGACGGATGGATGGATGGATGGATGGATGCAGCTACCACAGTCTGACTGATATCGTGCTGACTTAAACAAGTCTGCCCCACTAAATGCTGGGCAACATGCAGGCAGGGACTGTGTCTACCTTTCACTCGTGTACCTAAGAGCACTTTTCACCCTGCAGGCACAATAAACAGGGCACAACCTGTGCCTGTAAGGACCTCAAAATCTAACAGAGATGCAGAGACATCTCTGACTGATAGGAACCTCAACAGAGGAGCACAAATGTCCGTGCAGGCACCTAGCACAAGGCTTCGGACACAGAGTATGTTCAGTAGACGTATTTTTCACTGAATTGAATCAGATAAGAAGCTAGTTGGGTAGCTTTGAGTTTAAATTCCCACTCTCCAGCTGTGTGACTTTAGCAAGTTACGTCATCTCTCCAGGCCCCACAGATGTGTATCGGTTCTGACATGAGAACCAGGTGGAAGCCAGCTTGGCCTGTGCAGACAGGACTCAGCAAAGGCAGAAGCTACGTTTTCAACAAAGAAGTGGTGGGGAGAGAGGCGGGGGAGGGCAGAGGAAGGCCTCCAACCCCAGAACCGACAATTTCAGAGCGTCCTTGGGTCAGGGAGGCAGAGCAACGGGAGGCAGCTTCCTGCTCGCATCCGAACTTGTCTAAATGTCATCTTCCCACCCATACTGCCTTCTGTGGAAATTAAGTGATCTTCCTATTATTAGCACCGTCAAACAAGCACTGTAAACAGATCGCAAACAACAGGGCTTGGTGAGAAACCCCACATTTAGTTCTGGGCCCTGGCTCCTTCCACACCTGGAAATGCATCATCTACTTGAACAACACTGCTCAAGAGGCAGCTGTCGTGTCAGGAGGGATTGTCTGACTCAGAAACTGCAGAGCTTTCGGGAGGAGCTTAATGGTGTGTGCTGCGGATCCGAAATGCCCACACGCTCTCTGCAGGAAACCCCCTCCCCCGTGTGGCTCTCTCTGCTGCTGAAGCTCTGGTAGTGAATGCCTTAATGGCCAGGGCTGGCATTATTATTAACGTGACCACTCCGTGGTGCCTAATTTTTTCTGTTTGCTAATTCAGACAGGAAACTGGAGAGGGCCTGAGCTTTCCCATCAGATGCGAAATATCTCCCTGTGCCTCCACGTGCCATGAGCCAGTGTGGCGTTCTTGACAACAACTTCAGGTGGCCTGCAGAAAATCGGAGGCTGCTCAGTCTAGCCCCTCAGCTCGTGAGTCTGTAACTCCCAAGATGAATGTTGGATCTAATTTTATGGAGTCTGACTATTACTGCCACACTTTCTTTTCTCCTCTGGACCCCTCCCAGGCCCTGACTGTCTCTTCTCTTCTCTCCTCGTCTTCCACCCCTCTGTGCTCTACCAGAATTTCAGCTTTTAAAAGCTGGGAGTCACTTAATTATTCCATTTCTCAGTTCACGTGAAGGATGTCTGAAACCATTATAAAGATCAGAGCATCTGTATACATACATGCATGTGCATACACAGACACACAATGCACACACATGTGCACACTTGGAATGAAAGAAGCTCTGTCCTATTTGGACAAAAAGAAGTCCTCTAAGCTTCATTTGAATGAACACTGGATGTCACAGTGACCCCCAGATAATGACAGCAACTGTGTATGTGTTCTGTGAAAATAGTTGATGAGGAGTGGTTATTAACAATCAATGTTGATTGCTTACTGGGTGCCAGATCCTGGGCAAGCACTTGCCATTAACTGTTTCCTTTAATTCTCACACTCTGCAATGTGGGTATTATCAGCTCCATTTTACCAATGAGAAAACTAAGGCTCAGAGAGGTCAGGCACTTGCCTAAGGTCACACAGTAAATAGCAGGGTCGGCTAAGATTCATGCCCAAATCTCTGTGACTCTAAAGTCTGAGCTCTAAACCGCACTCACTGTAGCCCAGTGGTGGAGGTCTTGGGATGCTGACTCCCTGGATAGAGATCAAAAAAACCTAGCAGCTAAGCCTCTGAGAGCACAAATGGGCAGTTTTACAGTTTGGTATCTGGGATCTACAAAAACGAAACTCTCCAGTTGGGACCATGCCAACCTTTATGTCCTGCTGTGCAGGACAGGGAGCAGATGCCAAGAGAGTCGGGCCTGATAGTCTGTGGGCTCTCCTGATCCTTTGAAACGGGCCTCTAAGAAACCCATCTCCCCAGTGAGACCGAGCTCCTCCCATACGCCATTTGTAAGGCCCAGAGGTACAGAGAAGTTAGGTAACTTTGCCAAGGACACAGAGCTGGGACAAGGAGAGGTCAGGATTCAAACCCAGGCAATCTGGCAATTTGGGACTGCAGAGCTGGTTCCCAAACCCCACACTTCACAAAGGGCCTGGACTAACTGCCTCCGAATAGTGCAGATCTAAGGTGACTTCACAGCACAGAGAGAATGGCAGCTGGCACCGAGGGGGTGGCCCTTCAGCCACACGGGGAAGAGCAGGTAGGACTGAAGGAAGTGACAGGGTGCAGGGTGCCGCTGAACAGACCTGTTTGGCCAGGAGCTAACAGAGGAGGGAGATAGGAAGTAGAATTAGAAGCGCAGGCTTGGTGGCCTTGAATGCCAACCTGGATTAAACCAAAACAGCGTCAAGAGAACTCAGGGTCTACCTTTTCCAATCGCCTCCCACATCGTGTTCCAAACACATAACTTTAGGGAAGGACCTGTTTCTGCAGCAAGATCCCCATAAATCTCACAGGAAAATGTAGCCGTAAATGAAGCCCCAGAAGTCCCACTAGGCTCCAGACACAGCTGTCACAAATGCAGCCAGGACCCGTCACCTGGGAGGGAGGTGAAGGGCAGGGCCATCCTCGGTGATACACATGCTCGCAGGGCAGATGCAGAGCAGTCACAGCGAGAGGGCAGCAAGTCATAGCAGGAAAACAACCCAAAGGGACCAATAACCCAAAAATCTTTCCTGAGATCATATGGTGGAATGTGGGCTTCAATTATTTCTCCATTTATTCAACAAACAATAGTCATGGTCTACAGTATGCTGAGTACTGTGCTGGCATTTAAAAGCGAGTCTGCTGATAGACTGATAATTCTGAAACCTCCAGGCCAAACAGTAAGGTCCCACTGGCAAGGCCCCACTTGGGAGTTCCTGGAAAGCCGCCGCCCGGCCCCAGGGCTGCACTTCTCCAGGCTCAGTCCGGGCTGGAGGAGGCTACCAGAGTCTTAGAGATGCACAGGAGAGCTCTCACTCAGCCCAGGGAGTCCTTCCCTGGGGCTAGGCGGCTAGGACATGTACTCTGGGTTAGAAGTCTTTCCCGCCCTGGAACTCGAGTTTAGGGCAGAAATATCACTTTAAGCTACAGAGCAGCCATCAGAGAGAAAGGCGTCCAAATGTCGACAAACAATTCACACAAAAAACAGCCCCCACCAAACCCTCCAAGAGTCAGCTTTGAAAAGAGGCTGCAGCCTGCAGCTCACCCAGGACAAACTCAGCTTGCCTGCACAGGGAAAGGTATGCAACTTATTTTTCATGTAACCCCAGACATTCCATCTCCTCTGAGGAGACCAGACCGTTACTTTGATTCAGAATATAGATTTATACTAACAAGGATGGGTTAGACTCTCCAAGTGCCCCTGAGCAGGAAGCGAGCTGGGAGATGCTGGAATTCAGAGACCTTCTGTGGCAGAGCCTGTGAACAGCGACGCACCAAGCTTCTGCCCTGGAGAATTATTCTGCTGCCCTAACATCCAGGCAAAGGTGAGGAAAAGCGGATCCAAACTTAGAAAAGGAAGTTTCGACTCGTGCATTTTCAGGTTTTCTGAACAGCCATAGCTGTGCTCACTTAGCCACTTTCATCTCCAGAGCTCAGGCTCTTTAATCGATTCTGAGAAAGGTCTGGAAAGTTGATAGATATTACAATCCCTGGTAAACCTGCTCCAGAAAAAGAAAAAAGGGTCAGGGAGAAGCTAGTGGCTTGGCCCAAGGCTTAATGTTAAATCAACTTCAAAATTGAGAACAGAAGTTTCCAGGGCCATCCTTTACTCTCACAGCAGGTGCCACAGCCTAAGAAGCCGGCTACCAAAATCCAGAACCATTTTTTAACTCCTAGGATCAGCACCATCAAGTCAGAGCTGAGAAATTAGTAAGTGTTGTCTGGTGCTGCCAGCAAAATGAAAAAAGTGCAAAAATCTAGTTAATTACTCAGGACATGTTGGCAGACACCTCTGCTTGTCAAATTCCTGGTTGTCTGAATGGTTATTTACATCTGAATTAATTTACACTGTGGGAGTTTGAAATACTTTTTTTTTTAAAAGAGCAGCAAAGATCCTACCAGAAATTGCTGTTTCTGAAAAATTCCTCTTCTCCATCTCTGATTTATTCATAGATGCAGGAGACCCTGCCAGAGGGCCGTGACTTTTGTGTTGGAGAGATCCAGACAGAAATTCTCAAAAATTCTCACTCAGACATCATCACTGGGACCACTGCCATCGTCCTGGCTCTTCCTAGACCCTGTGCCTGCTCCCCAGACCTCACAATCTTGTAGCATCCAGGTCCAAGAGGAAGGCCCTAAGAAAATCTGGACACTCTTTACAATTTGAAAAAATGTGTGAAAGTGGTCAAAAGGTACAAACTTCCAGTTATAAGACAAAGTCCCTGGGATGTAATATACAGCATGGTGACTATAGTTAACAACACTTTATTGTGTATTTGAAAGTTCCCAAGACTGGGGCCGGCTCCGTGGCCGAGTAGTTGGGTTCACGCACTCTGCTGCGGTGGCCCAGGGTTTGGATCCTGGGCGCAGACATGGTACCGCTCGTCAGGCCACGTTGAGGCGGCGTCCCACGTCCCACAACTAGAAGGACATGCAACTCAGATGTACAACCGTGTACGGGGCGGGGGTTGGGGAGATAAAGCAGAAAAAGAAAAAAAAAAAGATTGGCAACAGTTGTTAGCCCAGGTGCCAATCTTTAAAAAAAAAGAAAGAAAGAAAGTTCCCAAGAGATTATATTTTAAAAGTTCTCATCACAAGAAAAAAAGAAATTTGTAACTATGTGAGGTGATGGATGTTATTGTGGTAATCATTTCACAACATATACATATATCAAATTGTTATACCGTACACTTTGGGCTAATACAATGTTATATGTCAATTACATCTCAATAAAACCAGAAAAACATGATAAAAAATACAACTTGAAAGAAAGATATTGAGGAAAAATAAAAGGAAATATTACACATTTTGAATTTTTTTATTCATTCAACAAATATTGAATGAGAACATACTATGTGTCACGATTGTCCCATTAGGTCTTGGGGACACACATCTTCAAAGGTATATTCAAAGATGTCTCGCATTATCTCTGCCCAAAAGGAGTTCACAGTTCAGTGGAGAAAACAAACAGCAGGGGAAAAACACAGAATATGGTAAATATTTAGGGGTGGAGAGGAATTGAGGTTGACATTTATATACTAAAATTCAAATATGCAAAAACTTTAAATATATTTCCTATAACTATTCTTAGCTTGTGCTCAATCCCCAATGACAATATACATACACAAATCTTAAACTTTCCAATAAAAAATAACTTGATTTCCTCTAGGCTCTTCATTCCTTTCAGGTAGACATTTACTCACCTTGCCGGTTCAAACTCCCTGTCAGGTCTGCTTCCCCTTTCCAAAGGAGCTCGGGCCACACTCCCGCTTCCTTCTCAAGATGGCGCTGGGGTGCAGGGGAAACTTCCTATCCTGATGGCATCCGGCATGGATGCATAGGGCGAGGTCTAGAAGGGTCCTGAACACAGAAGCTTCTGTCTCCATGGAATTTGAGGTACACCACCCTCCCAGCACACAGATGTGTTCCGGCTCACCAATCTGGAAGGTCTGCAAACCTCATCCCTTTGGATTTTTGTGGAGGCTTCGTTACACAGCCGTGACTGATTATATCATTGGCCATTGATGATGGAACTCAATCTCCAGCCCCGCTCCCATCTCCAGAGGTGAGGAAAGAGGGCTAAAAGTCCCAGCCCACTAATTGTGGTCCATTCTCCTGGCAACCAGCCCTCATCCTTAGGTTACCTAGGGGCTTCCCAAATGTCACCTCATTAATATAATTCAGGTGTGCTTGAAAGGCACTTATTATAAATAATAAGACATCTATTTCACCTTTATGGCTCTGAAGCTATTTCAGGAACTAAGGACAAATAAACAAATATTATAACAAAAGGTGCTCCCATTGCTCTTATTGCTTAGGAAATGCCAAGGGTTTCGGGAGCTGTGAGCCAGAAGCAGTGGATGAAGACCAAATACATATTTCTTATTATAAATTACAGTATCACACCACCCCATTTCTCCCCTCAGCACTGGGGGAGGGGGGACTTGCCTTTTTCGTGTGAGATATCTTTCCTATGTCGTATCCTGAGTTCTCTCTACACTCACAGTAAAATGTCCATCACCTGCATAGGCCCAGATCTGCTCTCGGGGATGATCTGAGTCTCTAGAAAGTCCTTTTCTCTTTCAACAAAGTCTGGCTTTCAAGACTATTGTCTGGCTATAGATTAAAAAAAAAATCTAATTTGAAATTTAAAACTGAACCATGATCCTTCTGTTCTAGGTTATTTCCACCCTCTCTTGAGCCACTGGTTCAGTGAGTGCGCAGCTCCAGGCCTTTTTGGAAGAAAAGAACTGCACTGTGGTTTAACATCACCAGTACAGCACCTGGCACATCTGCTGTGTGGCCTGTGGAAGCACAGATGTGATCCGCTGCAGGGACTGTGTCTTAGCCATCTTTATTTACAACACCAGCCACAGGCCTGGCATATGGGAGATGCTCATTATGCGTGTGTTGAAGGGGTCTGGAAGGCTTCATGATAGAGGTGACATTGAGTCAGGCCTTGAAAAATAAATGAGTAGGATTTTGATCTAGGGAAATGGGCAGAAAGGGCAAAAACACAAAGACATGGAGGCATCGGAGAGAGTGGCATGTTCAGGAATGGTGAGCAGCCCAGCCTGATAGGCGGGTCATGGGATACGAGACTGAAAGGGACACTGAGGCAAACACTAAACGACTTGAATGACAGGCTGCATAGTTGGGATTTCAATGGGAAGGAAATGGAGGGAGCTGATGCAGGCTAAAAATGGCATGTGCTTCCAATGCTTTATTGGTCTGTACCAGATTACTGGGGAGGCCAGCAGAGCATTACAGGGGGTTCTCCCCTGACCTTTTGAGACTGATGTCAGCAGATGTAGCTGTGTCCTCTCCATTCCTAAACATGCCCCTTCGTCCTCTCCTCATAGACTCAATGCTGGCCAACCCACATTGACATTTCTGAGATTCCCACGTTCTTATCTTAGACTATGGCTGAAAACACCACACAGTCAACTACACCACAAAGTAGAAATATCCCAAAGAAACAAATTTCATGACCAAGAGAAGCTTCATTTTTTCCAAATGGTCAATGAAAATCAAAATGCTGAATGATGTAGCCAAGAAAATATATATATCTCAAATGATAAATACATTTGTTCATCAAATTCAAGTTTTGCAGTCCTGATGAATGCAATGTGAATATTTTTACCAGCCTTTGTTCCAAGACAAAAAGGATCAGCTTCTCAAAAAGGAAGGTTCAACATCAGCACTTTTTCCTCTGCCTTTTAATGAAACATTGTCTATTCTGGCATAACGGGTTTGTGACGGAACCAGTTATTTCTTTCTAGTCCCCAAACAAGACGAATCCAGTTTGTTCAAGACCAAGAAGTACCTTGCTATCTTAAATATCGCCAGGCATGACATTGTCTCTGAGTCTCCCCATATTCTAAGGATGTTCAGGGACAAATTAGACACGCAGTGTTTATGGAGATTGTGCACCTTTATGCAACAGAAACTTCAGATTTTTTTCTAATGCCTTTCCTCTGTGTATATAATAACTTTCTTTTAAAGGAGAGAATTAGACAAAACTGAAGCTGGAAATTATAATAAAATAGCTTTCAGAACATTAATAATGATGGTAATGTCAGCAATACAATGTGCAGAAATATGCTTTTTAAAAATTGTCCACAAAGATCTCACAGAACTATGTATTCTGTGGGGTTATGTCCCAGGAAGGGGTTATAAGTGAGGCTAACGCAATCGCAAGCGAGCTGGGGAAGCCGGCACGTGTTAATTTGGAGGATCCATAGTCGGGTACGGTTCCGAACATCACGCATATTGGGGCAGGGAGTGGCCGAATACCAATTCATGTCCTCCTTATTCCTTCGCAAAGTCTTTCAAATTGAACCCTTCTTTTCCATCTCCATTGTCACTGCCCTAAATCCAAGTACCATTATATTAAAAGTAGGCTATTGCAATTATTTCCTATCTCAGGGTTTTTTAACCAGGGAATGCAACAAAATTCATGGAAGAGCTTTTTCCAAATACAGATTTCTTGGGCTCCACACCAGACTTCCTGAATCAGAATGTCCAGTGGGGGTCCTAGCATGGGTAGTTAAAAATGCTCCCAGGTAATTCTGAGGTGCATCTCTGATTAGGAAACACTAAACTAAACAACCTGGTCTCTAAACTCACCCTCCACCATTGCGTCCCCTCCCCCAGTTAACCTCCCTAAATCCTCCCTTTGATGATATCCAAAAGCATCAGAAATTCCCAATAATGAAAGGACAGTCGATTGTTGGCTCTCACCCACTGACCCCCATATACAATTTAGGTATTATTCATCACTCTTCCACAACTTGGCCAAACAGGACCACTCTCTGGCTGGCATTTCCACCGCTGAGCTGAGACTCACGCCTCCTCTCACCTGGCATGGCCCCATCCACCCCAAACACGTCTATCAACCCCTCCCTTACAAACACTCCCTATCCTTTGAGACTCACCTCGAGTCCCACCTCCATAAAGCCTGCTGTGGTCACTTAGGACTCTGTCCATGGCCAGAAATGTTCTCTCTGTCCTGGGAATTCTTACAGCACTTTGTGTGTGGCTGGGGAACGTAAGTACATAATATAGGGGGAATGGGGGTGTCTAGGAGCACAGACTCAAGTGTCCCAGAGCAATTTCTTTAAAGTTAATGTTTTTAAAATGCATGCAAGTTTTGAATTCTCCACAATCTATTATAGAGACCATCAATCCCTCAGAAAGATGTGCCATGTTTATTCTGAAGCTTCTGTTACCCCAGGCACGTGCCATGTACCCCGGGGAATACATCAGTTGAAGTCACATGGTGGTGTAACAGAGAAAAAGGATTCAAAGCTGTTTGAAATAATGAACTTCTAACCTCCAACCTCACAGACCTGACCATTTCCATATTCAGAAAGACAAAGTCCTCTGGTTAGCAGGACTCCCCGTTCTTAGAAGACATTTGGAACCCCTTCTGATTCCCGAGCATGTCATTTGGGGTCCCCAACCCTGACCTCATCAGGCTCCTCAAAATATTCCTTCCAAACACATACTCCCTCTCTCCAAGAGGAATCTGGGTGAATAAAGTTTCTTCCGTCTCATTACCTCCATCTGTAAGAAGGAAATTCTGCAGTGGTTCAGCCCGGCATGTCATCCACAGGACACCACCCCAGAGATTTCAAGATCCATCACCACTATTTTAGATCAGTAGCTACAGGAGGGAGAAAAAATTAAATGTTTTGTTCTTTTCTGTTTTTACGTGACGTACTTGTCACTGCCAAACCCTACAAAAAAAAAAAAAGCCAACCACATCTGTCCATACCATAATAAGAAAACATTTGCCTCTAAAACTTTAGGTTAACGCACTAACACACTTTAAGGCCTGGCCATCTATGGCTATCTATCAACTATAAATAGCAGTTAAAAGAAAGAAAGAAACACAGGAACAGCTGGAGGAGGCACAGAGAGGGTAAAGGAAACCCCAGGCCTGTAGCTTATCAAAGCCAAATAGTATGCTAACTTTATGAATGCAAATGCAAAGATCATCTGGAGCCCCCAGTCCTCTCACATCCTCTGGGCCAATTTTTGTCATCGGTCTTCATTCCTTTTTTGTGCACATCTGCCCCATCATCTGTATGAATGAATGTTTAACGTCACAATCTCTCCTACCCAGTTGATTCCAGATATGTGAAAAGGCATACAGGACACACAGCTCCAGCGACCTCCTCTCCAGGCTTCCCAGAGTCCTCCTTATCCCATTGTCATTTGGATATGAACAGTCTGTCTCTCAAATTCCAGGCTTAGAGTGACTCAAATGTTATCCTAAAGATCCTTAGCAAAGCAGATGAGCTAACTATGACCTTAACAAATCATCTTCCAAGAAAAGAAAAATGATGCCCGTCATCTTTAAAAAGCCACTCAATCAACAACAAAATAATGGGCTCATAAGAATGACAATTCTTTTTTTCCCCATGACGCAAACCACATGCAGTAGCACTGCTTTCAAAGGAGTAGTACAATTTACCTCTCCTACTTTCTCGTATTGGGGAGTAATCAACATGCTTTGGCCTCTTCATATTATAGTCTCAAGAGCAATGAGTAATTTGTCATGTGTCTGATTATTATTTGTACCAATTAGTCAAAATACATAGTCAAATTAACTAGCAGATAGTAGAGACCTGTGAAACGGGGACACAAAAGTGAAAGGTTTTTAAACGAGGGGTAGAAAGGAACAAAAGAACTGGAGCAATGATTTCCAATCTCTTCCCTACCAGGATGCCTTTTCTACTTCAAGAAATTTTGGGGCTCTGGTTAAAAATGGCAGACTAAACACACTCATTAGCCTCTCCTCCCTCTGAAAATCCCACAAGAACAGTAAAGAGACTTGTGATAAGGCAAAACCCCCAGGACAAAGAGAACAGGACAAAGACAAGAGCAACACAACAACGGAAACTGCAAAGGAGATGGATGAGCAGTGACTGACTTAGAAAACCCAAGAAAGCTGAATCCTAATGCAGCTCCAGGCGCCTTTGGAGTAGAGATGAAGCAGGGCTAAACTGAGGGGTCTGAAGGTCTCTTTAGAATACAGTTAGAACCCCACACCCTCATTCCGTCAGCACCACCTTGGCTGAAGACCAAAAGCTTTCTCTCTGCAAGGGGTAATAAACCAGGACACTTGGCACAGCTGAGGGTTGGGATACCTTATTAAAAACATGAAGGGGGATGAGTTGAAGGAGTACAGACTGAATTTTGAGACACCACTACCTCCCCCACTTCAGGCCAACTTCCACTCAGTTCCTAGACACTGTTGCTCAGACTTTTACCCCTTAGACAGGAGACTAGAAGAGCTTTCCCTATAGAATCTGATCCCAATAAAAAATTGGCCTAGGAGATACCAACATCAAGAGATTCCCCAGGGAAATGTTCCAGCCAGATCACCATAAAGAAGCCCAGATGTGACAAGCCCCACCCAACATGCACACGATTCCCAATGGGCTTCGTGGAGGTCCCACTCATGAATATAAACAAGGGCCTAGGCTCACTGGGCATTTGAGGGAAATGTGTAAGATGAAAGAGAGGCCAAAACAAGCAAGCAGAAAAAAGCAACTAGGAGGAAACAGAGCTTATAAAGAGAAAAAAGAAGAAATTCCAAAAAATACTATATTCTTAGAAATTAAAAATGTGACAGAAATGAAAATCCAAATAGAAGGGTAACAAGTTAAAAATGAAGAATCTTTCAGAAATAGAGCCAAAGGCAAAGAGATGGAAAACAAGAGAAGAAAAAAATAATAAGTATATGAAAAGAGGACCTGTTAGGGGGTCCAACATCTCAAAAAAAGGATTTCAAATAGTTGTTCTTTACTTTCTACATGGAAAAGAAGAAAGTAGCAAAGAAATAATTGAGATTTCCCAGGATGGAAGGACATGAGTTTCCAGACTGAAAGGGCCAGCTGAGCGCCCAGCACAACAGATGAAAATAGAAACATTCGCTGTGAAATTTTAGACCACTGAAGATAAGAGAAAATTCTACAAGCTTTCAGAGAAAGGAAAAAGGGCAGGGGGAGGGGGTTTCAACAAAACTGTAGAGAATCAAAAAGATGTTGGGTTTCTCAACAGCAATACTGGAAATGAGAAGATAAGGAAGCAGGGGAAATGTTTCCCAATCCAAAATTGTATACAATCTAACTACAATTAAGTGTGTGGATAGAATAAAGATAGTTTTAGACACGCAAGATCTACAAACACTTGCTTCCCATGCATCCTTTTTCGGGGAGGTAGTAGATGATGCGTTCCACCAAAATGGGGAAATAAACTAAGAAAGAGGAAGATATTGGATCCAAGAAACAGAATGAAACACAAAAGAAAGGCAAAGGAAATTTCTGGGATGATGGTAAAGAAAGCCCTGAATATGGCAGCTGTACAGTAGGCACAGAGCACAACTCACCCAGCCTGGAGCAGGAAAGGAGGCTCTGGAATCGTCAAGAAGATGAAATTGAGAGAAATACCTAATGTAGTTAAGTACTGAGAGCAGATTTATACACTGGGAGCAAGTTGGGAGAAAGAATTAGTGGTAAGTACAAAGAAAGCTAACCAACCAAACAGATGCAAACATTAACTTCAGGAAAAACAAAAAGTTTTGAAGGAAGGAAAAAGTAACTACAGTACACGACATGGCTCGGTTGCGAACCGCATTTACTCAAGTTACAAGAGTGCAAACATTGACTATTGATCTAATCACATGTGCAATAGAACGGGAGGGTCGTATGTGAAGAAAACTAAATTCCTTTCTTCCTTAATGGGAAATAAGCAGATTATTCCTAACAACAAAAATCAAGAAAGAGCAAGAAAAATGTGTTATTTAGAGATATGGAGGTAAATACCAAAGGATTGTATTATACAGTCATGTGCCACATAACAACATTTTGGTCAACAACGAGCCACACATATGACGGTGGTTCCATAAGATTAGGACCATATAGTCTAGGTGTGGAGGAGACAATACCTCTAGGTTTGTGTACGTGCACTCTAAGATGCTCACACAACCACAAAATCTCCCAAGGACGTTCTCAGAACAGATCCCCGTCGTTAAGCGAGGCATGACTATACTTACTTCTGAAGAGCAGAAAACAGGAGGAGGAATTGGGAGTGGAAGGATACTGATCCAGCTTCTCCCTTTTACTGTTTGACTCTTTAAACTATGTACACATATAATTTTTCTTAAAACTATTTTTTAAAGTGAAAAGAAATTTTATAGATGTCCCCATGCACATTTAATGCCAATCGATGGAGAAAGAACACAATAAAAGCTACTACCAATAAAACAACATTTTAAAATACATTTGAACTTCCTTAATCAGAGTAGCATTTACATACATTGGAAAAATAGTAGCTTTATGTAAGTACAAATGATGGAATTGGTTCATCCCTAGGCAGGGCTCAGTACCCCATGGATCTGCTCCCCACTGGCTTCAGCAGTTGAGAAACGACCTCGGTTTCCTACAAATGGTGTTAAGAACGCGCCTGGTTGTCCACTTGTCCCTTGGATTCTGTGAGATGCATACATTTTTAATAAGGCCCCTTTTATAGGCACTAGTTTGGTAAATGATAGAGCCAAGATTTGAAACTAGTCCAAAGGCCATTCTACTTTCCTCCAAACTTTTAGATCTTCATAATTTTGCCTCAGTGACTCTTTAAGTAACTTAAAATAGTTCTGTTTCGAAGGAATACCTTGTCTAATCAACAAAAAGATGGTATTACTGTGACAGTGAGGCCACTTAATATTTGCAAAGCCATCGGGTGAGAGGTTGCTTGTTTTCTTGTAGGTACTTGACCTGAAGCAGTGGTTCCTCTTGTGGCCACAGGGACCCACCAGCCTGGCTTTTCCCAACCATGGATACCTAGAGAGACTAAATTAGCATATGGTCTAGTCTGTATGCTTTTTACATACAAATATACTATTAAAATGTCTAAAATGAATTATGTATTTTCTACTTAGAACATATTAAAAAGGTAAATACCATTTACAAAAAAAAATTTAAGGAAATGAAAGCATATACATAAAATGAATTACCTTCCTGTTAACAAGACCTTACTTGTAGCCACCTCTCCTTTACCTTTTTCATCACCCATTTCCTACCCCTGGTGGGAGAATGCTTCCTTCCGATAGGAAACATGGAAAAAGATAAACATCTCCCTGGAATCGGGGAGCCTGAGCTCTGATCTGGAGTGTTGTATTTTCACGTAAAATGCTCTGCTGAACCTCTGATCCTGGGTTAATTTGCTAAACTATCACCTATTTCCATTTAATTTCATTCTAGTTTTCCTAATTTTGCCTTAGGGGAGGACTTTCCGCGTGCTCTCTCTCGTTGATAAGGTGTCCAGAGCTTCGGGCCCTTTGAGGAACTCCCAGTAACACGCCACCTCCCTTCCAGCTTAGATCTTACAGCCCAGGCAGGGGCTGCACTGTCTCTCCTCTGCCCCCAACCAAGTGAATGTCCGGCCATTCTCCAACGCTGTACCTTATGGCTTGTGCTTTAAGCTCCCAATTCTGCCCACTCTATTCCTTGCAGCAAGCAGCAAATAGAAAAGGAAGACAGAGTGGAGATAAATAAAACAGAGGTAGAAAAACAATAGAGAAAGTCAATGAACCAAAAGTTGGTTCTTCAAAAAGATCAACAAAATTAATAAGCCTTTAGCTAGACTGACTGAGAAAAAAAGAGAGAAGACTCAAATTACTAAATCTGAAAGGAAAGGAGAGACATTTACTACTGATTTTACAGAAACAAAAAGAATTATAAAAGAGTACTGTGAACAATTGTACGCCAACACATTGGATAATTTGTTCATTGATGAAATGAACAAATTCCTAGAAACACACAATTTATCAAAACTGACTAATGAGGAAATAGAAAGTCTAAATAGACTTTTAACTAGTAAGGAGATTGAATCAGTAATCAAAAAACTCCCAACAAAGAAAAGCCCAGGACCAGATGGCTTCACTGGTGAATTCTACCAAACATTTAAAGAAGAATTAATACCAATCCTTCTCAATCTCTGCCAAAAACTTGAAGAGGAAGGAACACTTCCTAACTTGTTCTCTGAGGCCAGCATCACCCTGACACCAAAGTCAAAGACACTACAAGTAAAGAAAACGACAGACCAATATCCTTTATGAATATTGATACAAAATTCCTTAGCAAACTACTGGCAAACATGTTAAAAGGATTATACACCATGACCAAGTGAGATTTATTCCCCGAATGAAAGAATGTTTCAACATGAAAATCTGTCAATGTAATACAATACATCATATTAAAAGAATGAAGGGGAAAAAAACACGTGATCACCTGAATTGATGCAGAAAAAGCATTTTAGAAAATTCAACACCCTTTCATGCTAAAAATACTCAAAAAAATAGGAGTAGAAGGGAACTTCCTCAATATGATAGAGGTCATATATGAAAAATCCACAGCTAACATCACACTAAATGGTGAAAGGCTGAAAGATTTTCCCCCAACATCATCAGGAGCCACAGTTCTACTTTCTCTCTGAATTTGCCTATTTTAGACACTTGGGTTGTTTCCACCTTTTGGCAGTTTGTAATAATGCTGCCATGAACATTGGTGTACAAGTATCTGAGTCCCTGTTCTCAGTTCTTTGGGGTATACACTCAGAAGTGGAATTGCTGGATTGTGTGGTAATTCTATGTTTAGGTTTTTGAGGAACTGTCAAACTGTTTTCCACAGCAGCTACACCATTACCACCAGCAATGCATGAGGGTTCCAATTTTTCCACATTTTGCCAATGTTTGTTATTTTCTGTTTTATTGATAGTAGCCACTCTAATGAGTGTAAAGTGGTATCTCGTGGCTTCGATTTGCATTTCCCTAGTGACTAGTGATGTTGAGCATTTTTCATGTGCTTAGTGGCCATTTGTATGTTTTCTTTAGAGAAATGCCTATTCAAGTCCTTTGCCCATTTTTGAAGCCACAGCCTGATGGTGAAAGAAAGAAAAATAGAGGCACAGTGGACACCTGCAAGCCAGCACACTCTGTCTCATCCTGATTCTCTGCATCATTACATGGTATATAACACGCAGAAAAGGAGTAAAGATAATGGCTTGCTCAATGCCTGCCCTTGGATTACCTTCTGGCCCAAAGTTTACAAATCCCTAAATCAATTTGAAGTCATCTGTCACACACAAGAGCCCCAAATCAAAGAGAGTTGCAGCTAATATTGACATCTCAGCAATAATGGCTCTAATGTTGGTCTTCTCCCTACAATTTTGCTTTTCTCCTTTCATAACCACGAAGCAGCTTGAAAAAAACCCCAAACACATACAAGGTTTCATTATTTCATCCAAACAGACTTCAGAGAAGTGGCATCCAGGTATGCTATAGAGACAAACAGTAGAATTTCTGAAGTAATTAAAACCAGGAGCAGAAAAAAAACAGGCCAGACGAGGACTGCATTTTCCCTGGTGGACTGAAAGACAGAGTAAGCAAACAAGGAAGACGAGAAAAGGATGATGAGCTGGCCAGACCTCAGCAGTGGGAAGGAAGAAAATGACAACTGAGACAGTTCATTCATTCACGTGTGGGAAGAGCGGAATTTGCCACCCCAAAATGTGTCTCTTTGGCTTGCTTATTTTTAAGAACAAAAGACTGAGGAAGAAACTTTGACCTTCCCCCTAACGGCCTAAAAGAATATACAATAGGCCTGTCCCAGGAAGGCACCATCACCATGGATAACTATAGTATAACATGAACCAAGTGTGGTAGACAGGGAGGAACCCAGCAAGGCCCATTTGATCAAAGTCCTCCCCATGTCCCATTGTCTTTGCAAGGCATGGCAAACATTTGTTTACCAAACATTTGCTTTTCTATCTCCATGTGAATTGCCTTCCTCCCCTTTGAAGACCCAAACCACTACCCCCAACATCCTCCTTTGTCTTTAACTGAAGATGGTATTTACGGTGGCAACTTTGGCCATTCTGGTGAGTTACTCAGCTTCCCTGGGTTTCTCCCATGCATACATGTTATTAAACTCTGCTTGATTTTCTCCCATTATTGCTTCTCATGTCAATTTACTTCTTAGACAGCCAGAAGGACCTAGAAGGGTAGAGGAAAATTTTTTTCTCCCCTACACATTCAATCACTGAGCACCTGCTGTGTATGCCAGGCTCTGTGCTGGGAAAAACAAACACAGTCCCTGCTTTGTGGAAAATACAGCTTAGTAGGGGAAAGAGAGAAGCAGATGGGTGATAAATGGTGTGACAGGAGAGGCAGGGGCTGCCACAGGAGCACGCGGCACCAGGCCTGGGGGCTCAGAGAGCCTTCCCAGGGGAAGCAACACTAACCTTAGACTCAAAGAGGAGTAGGAGTTAGCCTGACATAATGGGATGGGGGCAGGGGTAGGAAGCAAGGGGCAGAAAGCCCCAAGCTGGAGAACGGCAGGTGTGGAGGCTCAGCGAGTGGGCACAGTGCACAGGAGAAGGATAACTAGACCAGGAGACCTGGAGCAAAGAATGCAGGAAGGGCAGTGCTGGGTTCATGCTCTCCACGGTTTCAGGCCCACTGGACAAGCCTGGAAAATGTACAGCCTTATCCCTTAAGAGCAGAACTTCATGATTCGCACACTTCACTGTATTTTCTACTGTGTCTTGTACTCTTGCAACAATAACACACTGGGCTGTGGGTATGATGTAGTCTGGGAGGTAC
The DNA here is from genome assembly GCF_021613505.1 of Equus quagga. Taxonomy (NCBI): domain Eukaryota; kingdom Metazoa; phylum Chordata; class Mammalia; order Perissodactyla; family Equidae; genus Equus; species Equus quagga. Next base: position 41,093,330 of record NC_060278.1, read on the forward strand.
GGCTGTGACATGACAGTGACTCAGGGTAGGCAGTTGGACAATACAAACTTAGACCACAATTACAAGCCTTGTTTAAAATTTTTGCAAGAAAAACCATTTGCAGTGAGTCCCCCACCACACACATACACACACTCAGGTCTGCTACCCCCAGAACTCCCCCACGCCTCTCTCCCATCCCTGTTATATATTAAGAGGAGACTCCAAGCATTGCAATATCTATTTTGGGGAATGATTACCTGTTTTATAGCCCACCCATCGTTACTGAGAAAACCTCTGATGAATTGACTCACCTAGACTTTTCATTTTCAGATTTGCTCATACATAGCCTTAGGGCATTAGTAATGTGAGACCGAAGAGGACTAGAATGTGTGAGCAAAGTCTGCTTGTTTAGTCCTGAGCTATCCCACCCTCCCTGTCCAGCACCACAGCTGCTGCAGGCTCTCCTAGCCAGAGACCTGTCGGGAGGAACCAACAGGGGTATACCCATCCAGGTATTGTCAGACTTTGTTTCAACTATAATTATTCCTTCATGTTGACAGAGGCATCCTGGTGTAAGACAGAGCAGGGCAATCTCACCCAGGTGCGTGGACCAGGCAGCAGGCAGAGTGCAGTGAGGTGGCTCTGCCATTTGGGGCTTAGAAGGAAGGGCCTGAGATTCACACATCCACCCCCAGCCCATAAACTCCAGACTTCCCAAAACAAACCAAGTGGTAACACCTCCATTCAGTCCTATTCAGCCCCTCTGGTCACATGGGTCCATTTTGTGACTTATCATCCTCTTCCAATTAGCCCTTGACATTCATTTTGACCTGATCTCACCAGGATAAAAATGATGGGTTGTCAGAAACAGAGGTCAAGAGTGGGAAGGAGAGGAAGTTAATAGCGTGATTTGTCCTGAGGTCTCAACAAGCCCTGCTGACAGTCTTACCTGTTCTGTCCAGACACGGTCCTGATGGAAAGCATAATGGATTATTTTCCTAAAAATAATTAATGTTATGGTTAAAGCTAAATCATTCTGTATTTTTGTCACCCTAGAAAACCAGAGATATGTTCCAAACTGGTAGTGACTGTTTCTTCTACCAATTTATGCCACCAGTGCCTTGCACATAGCAGGTATTTATAAACATCTATTGATGCTAGAAGATGCATAAATCAGCTCCAGAGTCTGCTTATTTAGAAAAGGAAGTTTCAAGAAACCAAGACAGAAGCACAGGCGTGGGCTACCCTGTGTGGGCTGTTGGGGAGGAAAAATTTCCTTCTACCCTTCGAGGTTCTTCTGACTAGTCTAATAATCAAATTGACATAAGACAGATTAAGAGGAGAAAAACAAATTAATGTTTAATAACATGTACACCTCCTGTATACATGGGAGAGACCCAGGGAAACTGAGTAACTTGCCAAAATGGCTGACACCGTCATCTTAAATACCACCTTCAGGAAAAACAAAAGAAGATGTTGGGTGTGGGGAGTCAGTTATGAGAAGTTACCAAGAGAAGCACAGTAAACAAGGATGAGGTTGTCATGCAGATTCAAGTCCATGCCTTCTCCACTGATGATAGTTTCCAGAGGTCCAAATATCCTCCTCTTCCAGTACAGCGAGGGAGACACCCTTATAAACGGAGATTTCCCTTCTACATGTAAATGTCTTTTATAAAGGGTAACTTCCACTTGGTTTTCAGAGCTCCTCCCTGAATGTCTGCTATTTCTTAAAAAATAAACAGCCTAGATTAATCCTTATGACAAAGAAACATGTTTCGGGGTGGCAAATTCTGTTCCCCATACAGGGCACACCTCAACATGCGACTGCTCAAGGGAGCTCACTCTATTGAATCACCTATAAATAGGACTTGTATCGCATGGAACCTTTCAATGTGAGGACCTATCCCTCTTCGAGATGCCACCTGGGGATCCCCTATTAGAAAAATACATATTCACCCTATAGATTTTGTTGAGATTCTGTCCTCTCTGTGGGAAGACATTTGGAGACGCCGCTCAGCAGCAGGCACTTGGAGGGACCAGATGGCTGGTAAACGAGAGGCTATTCTCAATTCAGGGCCAACAGGAAAGCTGGAAGCCAGAGCCCAAATTTAGACTGAAACCTGGTACCCAACAGTATAAAGTTAGAAACTCCCTTGAACCATCTGGCTCTTTTAAATAAATACCTGTCTGTCCAATCCTAGAATAGAAAAAAAAAAAACCCTGAAACTCTAGCTCCCTCCTCAAACACAACATCTGTACCATCAACAGCACCCCACAGCCACCGGAGATGTTCAATATGGACTAGCTGACCGAGCCTACATTAACGGCTACCAATCTTGAGGATCTTAACGTTCTTTGGAACCTTCCTGACTCCAGCATATCTTTCACTCTTCTCTTCCCTCCCCCAAATTCTTCTTTTATCCCCTACCTGAGGCTGGAACACACGCACACACGCACACACACACACACACACCGTATGTACCCCTATCTAAAATGTTTCAATGTATTATTGTCCTCCGCCAACCCATCCCTAACGGACTTTCCTTCTCACGGACCTACACCTCTCCACTTTCTATTGTCTCTCTTTCCCTGTCTCTGGCAGTGATACAATTTATCTGTGACCCCTAAAACTCAACATTTCACCCCACTGTGTGAAATGACCATCCCTCAGTATTATGAAACATGGTGTCAGCCAGCCAAATCAATGTATATCACAGAACCTCCTCCCCAAATCCCCATTTCCAACCATCGCATAGTTGGATCTCTCTCAGCACACATAGGTTTGCCACGTGCTGACACTACCTTGACCTTCTACCTTGCCTAGAATTGACCTAACCTGATCAATTTCTTCAGCTGAATCTTCTGCCCTTGGAAACAAAAGTGAGGAAAGACAGCCTGGGATGGGAGGGTTGGCGGTAAAGACCATGGGAAATAAGAGACAAATAGGACCTCCTTTAATTGGTTCCCTTTTCTCCCCTATTCAACAGCCCTTTTAAAGAGTAAATGAGATAATGTGCAAATGCACTCAGCAAACCGTTCAAGCCCAATACAAATGTAACTTAACATTGCTATTAATTTTTTTCACAAAAATCCCTTAATTGGTTCCCTCAAATGAGCTCCAGCTCCGTGACACAGTGATTCAGTCTCAGTCTTGAAGTCATCTTCAACTCCATCCCCTTCCTTGCCCTCCACATTGTCAGGCACACATTTCCATTCACTCTTCTTTCAGAGAGCCCTTCAGCCCGTTCTCCTTATATATTCTCTTTTGCCCTGAACTCAGCCCAGCCCTCTGTGACTTTGACACTGAAGTATGACTCTCTTACTCTAGGATCTACCTACTCTATGTCAGTTTGGGTCCTCCAAGAAGCAGATGCCAAGATGGGATTAGACATGCAAGATATTGACTGGGGAGATGCATGTGAAGGGTAAAAAGGGAGGGAGTGGGAGGAGGCAGGGAGAGCCTTCAGACCACAATGCAGGTCTGACGCCTGTGAGAGGTGGAGGGAAGACTGGGCGGGAAGAGCCTCAGACCACAGTGCAGGTCTGACACCTGTGAGAGGTGGAAGGAAGACTGGGCGGGAAGAGCCTCAGACCAC